>NW_028242464.1:0-27595 GCF_964263255.1 Lissotriton vulgaris | reverse complement strand
CAAGGTCAAGAACACTAAGTGTTTCAAATCCAGATTAATAAATGTTCTTTAACCTTTTCATAGGTGATACATTTTACCGTAAACTAAGGCAACAAAGGCACAAAGAAAGCTATTCTGCCAAATCGCTGATATGGAGAACAAAATACAAAAGCACAAATTCATTACAAATATTTCGAATCTCAGTAGAAACATGAAAGAATGTTTTGACATGCTGTAGAGAGGTCCCCTGGAGAGTTAATTTGCTTTGAAATGCAGTTTAGACCCCATCCTTCAGGTGAGTGGGATGTAAACATACCTCTACATAGAGAGATCAGCAAAACTCCACAAATTGTCTTTTACAATTAGAACAAGTAATATCAGAGAAGAACAAGGAGCCTCATGACTTCAGTGAAGTATCTAGAGTGTTTTAGGGTGGGCTCACAATAATTCACAGATTGAACTGGTTGTGTCTTCTGTAAAGGACAATGGCAAATAGTGTGGGCGTGTGTGTGTGTGTATTCAATGGAAAAACCAAAAGTGAAACCATTGTTAGGGTTCGGAAAACATTATTTATTCTTTCTATAGAAACCAAACTTAAAATACACAAACATTAAAAATTCTTCAGTTATAGTTATATCTTAAATTTATAATTTACATACCACCTTTAGATTTGTATAACTTTATCCTTTAGTAACAAACAAAGCTTAAAGTGGTCAAATATTTACATTTCTAAACATATACTTTTAATTTATAATGTACACAACACCTTCAAATTATTATAACTCACTCACCTCCTTACGTAGAACCTGAATCACAAAGGGCTTCTGCACTCGTGGCAGAGGCCACTTATTCATGGGGCAGTCTCCGGGCTCAGGGCAGAATCTCCTCAATGAGATTCTCATTACGGAGATTCCACCACGAGTTTAGAGACTCCCAAATGACTGCGGGCCTCTGCCACAAGAGCAGAGCCCCTCTGTGAAATAGGTACACAGTGTTTTCTTTTCTTTTTTTTTAAAAAAAAATTTTTATTAGCAAGTTTTTCCCATATTTTACATTACAAACAGGGCACGACAATAGCATTTACTTTACAAATATCTAATCATATTGACAAAAGAAAAAAAAGAAAAGAGAGAAGAAATAAGAAAAATAAAAGAAATTAGGCAAAGAATACAATGTTTTGTACATTCAATAAATAACGAAAATTAGTAGCATTTTTTATCCTATTCCTTCTAACAAAGATGTCTAACTCCGTTCTTCAATCCAGACTCTCCTCTTTCCATCGCATAAGAGATCCCCAGATCTGGTTACCAGTTTTCCTACGCCTTTTCCCCTTTCTTGCGTAGATTTCTATCTCCAAATTATAAATTGAAAGCAATTTTGCCAGCCATTGGTGGTATGATGGAGCATAGCATAGAGAGGAGAATTGTACAGTGGAATTGCATACAGTGGAATAGTATAGAGTGGATTGGCATACAGTGTAGTGATGTACAGCACATTTGCATTAAACTATTTTAGGATGGTGCTGGCAGCTTGCCGGCGCCATCCTAAAATAGTTACAGGATGATGTGTGTTTTGTCGAGGCTGGGTAGGTGTGCGCTCTCCCCATATCCATCGTCGAAAATTAGCTATGATGCTTGATGGAGGCCTTTGCATAATTGACTTTCACGAGCTCAATCCCTGTGTAGTTCCTGTGACCACAAGCTTCTCTGATCCGTGCCTGTACTTTTATACACACAAGAGGCATGTGAACTCGCATATAAGCCCCGTCCGTTTGGCCCTTCCCCACACACTAGTGGTGTGTGCACCGTCTTCGCGCCCTTTACCCACTTGATGGGCAGCTCCCTCGAGGGACCCAGGCGCTCTTTGGTGTAATGGCAAAGTTAATCAGCCCCCCCAAAAATGTGTGTTTTGTCGAGGCTGGGTAGGTGTGCGCTCTCCCCATATCTATCGTCGAAAATTAGCTATGATGCTTGATGGAGGCCTTTGCATAATTGACTTTCACGAGCTCAATCCCTGTGCAGTTCCTGTGACCACGAGCTTCTCTGATCCGTGCCTGTCCTTTTATACACACAAGAGGCATGTGAACTCGCATATAAGCCCCATCCGTTTGGCCCCTCCCCACACACTAGTGTTGTGTGCACCGTCTTCGCTCCCTTTACCCACTTGTTGGGCAGCTCACTCGAGGGACCCCGGCGCTCTTTGGTGTGATGGCAAAGTTAATCAGCCCCCCAAAAATGTGAGTTTTGTCGAGGCTGGGCAGATGTGCGTTCTCCCCATATCTATCGTCGAAAAATAGATGTGATGCTTGATGGAGGCCTTTGCATATTGACTTTCACAAGCTCAATCCCTGTGCAGTTCCTGTGACCACGAGCTTCTCTGATCCGTGCCTGTCCTTTTATGCACACAAGAGGCATGTGAACTCGCATATAAGCCTCGCCCGTTTGGCCCTGCCCCTCACACTAGCGATGTGCACCGTTTTCCCGCCCGGCCATTACCCACACAATCCGCAAAATCCGCGAATCAGCAAATTCGCGGATTTTGCGGATCGCGAATTCGCAAATTCGCAAATTCGCAAATTGCGAATTTGCAAAATTCGCCCATGCTTAGTAATGAAGGAGGAAAATCTCACCATAGTCAATCTGACGGATAAACAACTGACGAGTACTGAGGAGTCGGTACTGAAGTTAGGATTGACTTTTTGCCCCCAAAGAACGATGGAATTTACACAAACGCGGATTGATCTATTCAAATTTACTCGTAAATTAAAACTTCATAAGTATTTTAAGACTAGACTGCAAATTGGTAAACTGACTAAGAAAGGTACTACTGCACCTGAAACTGATCTTTTGGCTGTGAAAGATCTTGATACAATTATGATCCTGGAAGAATTGAGAACTGAGGAACAGTTGACGTCCTTAAGCAGAACACAACAGCTTGCTGTGACCGAAATTGAACAAGTTGGTGGACTCATTGGATGCCATAGATATCTTTGCGGTGGTGAGGGATTTAACTCAATTCAGACGAAAACAAAAATACCGGAGATCTCCGAAGGGAAATTTTTCGGAGAAACAATAACGACCTCTGATTGATCTGAGCAATGATGAGGGTGTCGTCTACAAGCCTGCGGATAAAGGCGGAAATATCGTCATTCAGACAAAGAAAAACTATGACGACGAAGGATTCCGCCAACTAAACAACCAGGATACATATATGTCTATCACAACCAATGAATACCAACAGATCACTGTGGAATACCATGCCGTGTTATCCAAATGGCATAACAAAGGACTTTTGGATATTGATGAGTTCCTATTTTTGAGACGCTTAAATCCCACAATACCTACATTCTACCACCTACCCAAGGTGCATAAAAATAAGATCACGCCCCCTGGAAGGCCAATTGTGGCATCTCAAAGCAGCCTGACTGAGAACCTGTCCATCTATGTCGATTTCTTCCGGATACAACATGTGAAGATCCTGAAATCTTATATCTGGGATACTACAGACTTGTTGGACAAATTGGCTTCATTGAAGTGGGAAGATGGGTACACCATGATGGTGTTGGATATAACTAGCCTTTACAACTCTATCAAACACAAAGATGGTCTCCTAGCCACGAAATACTTTCTGGACAAACGCCCACTGAAATACACACAAAATAGTGCTATGGTTTTGGAGTTTGTTGAATTTTGTTTGGCTAACAATATCTTCCTCTTTCAGAAACAGATGTACAGACAGCTGTCCGGGACAGAGATGGGCACCTGCTTCACCCCCAGCTACGCAAACTTGTTCGTTGGCTGGTGGGAGGAGCAGGTGGCCTGGGGATGGCCAACAAAGAGTGGACGGAGCAGATTGTGGGGTGGTATTGTTTCATCAACGATTTATGTGTCGTATGGAATGGACCCCCAGATATGGCTAAAGAATACATTGACGTCCTAAATAGGAATGAATTAAATCTGGAATTCTCTGGTGAAGTGAGTGTGACCTCTGTCAACTATTTAGATATTAATATCTATGTAGAATCAGGAGAATTGAAAACCAGATTGTACCGCTAGCTGACAGCAGGCAATTCAGTATTGCAAGCGTCGAGCAGTCATCCTTCTAATCTTATAAGAAGTATCCCCTATGGGGAACTTCTTAGGATTAAACGAAATTGCACAGATGAGAAAGATTTCAGAGTCCAGCCAAAACCAGTTTGCAAAGCGTTCAAGCGCGTGGCTACAGTGACGAGATTTTGAGCAGTGCACTTGAAAGGGTGAATAAACTTAAGAGAGAAAGCCTTCTAAAGACCAAAGACAGGAGAATACAAGATTCAAAAAATGGGGGAAAATTTTGCCTCATAACTACATATTCTAAAAGTGCCACTCAATTAAAAAAGATCCTGAGAAGGAGTTGGCATATATTACAAACTGATAAGGTGCTGAGCACTGATCTCCCTTCCAATCCATTAATTACTTTTAGGAAGGCGAGGTCATTAAAAAACGATCTCGTGCACAGTTATTTGTCAGAAACCCCTAAATCAGCCTTTGGACCCTTACAAGGGTTTTTCCCATGTGGGAAGTGTAAACCTTGTAAGATCAGTAAGCGAGTTTTGAGCTATGAAAGTCCCAGTGTAGGAATCCGTAGAAAGATCAGAAGGTTCCATACTTGCACTACCCCCTATAGCGTCTATTGTTTAACTTGCCCATGTGGGTTACGCTACGTGGGAAGTACGATCAATCCCATGAAGATGAGAATACTAGAACACATGCAGGCGATTGCCAAAGGAGATGAAAGATACCCTGTTGCGCGTCATTTTGATAAAGTACATCAACGCAACAGGGATCTGCTCAGTTATTTTGGGCTTGATCACGTCCCCAGCAATCTAAGAGGGGGTGACAGATTACTACGGCTCCGTAGATTGGAGTCGAGGTATATTATTGACATGCATACAAAGCATCCTCTGGGTTTAAATAGTAGTGAAGAACTTGCAATACACTTGGGAGAATAATTTAATCTGTAATTTGTTGAGAGGGCTTTCTGTACAGTCCTGGGTGAGCTGAGTTAAGACACCTATATGATCCAGGAACGTAAACTTGTTGTAACTGTATATTTTGCTCATGCTTGAATTCTAAAATGTATATATGTAAATTGAGATCTTTATTTCTATATTTTTCTTCTCTTTCTCCCCTCTAACCTTCTTGTATTCCTCTTTCTTCAGTGGTTCCGAGATTTCTTTCTTTCTTCTTGTGTGTATATACATTGTAGATATGATGTATTGTTAGTCTTGATTAGACACAGGCCTGAGAGTTTCTAATGCATGCCCATTCAGGGCAGGATTTGACTTGTGAATATGTACATATTGTATAGTTCACATTGTATATATTGTATATACATTTTGTTATGAAACGCCGTGTATATTATAAGTGAGCCCATCTATGGGCACTATCAGTTGTATATTTCTTTGGTAGAATGTCATTTATTGATTTGGACGTTCTAAGATGGCGTTTCATTTGTAAGGACTTTTTTTGTTATTTTTGAGTCCTTCTTTGATTGCAATAACACGCATATGTGGTTAAAACTGTGTCAAAGATGGCGCTACAGTAAACATAGATGAAGGTTTTTTACCGAAACGCGTCTGTTGATGTAGTGTCTGTTTGCTGGTGAAAATAAACAACCCAAACGACCCTCCCCGTGAGTGCTTTTTTTCCCGTAGGATGGAAGTCGAAAGTTACAGAAATTGGAGAGTTTATTGATTTGTGGGAGCACCCCCACAGTGGAAAGCACCCGCCTGCAAGTGCCCTGCCCAGGTGTTCTTGGAGCGATATATATATATATAAAGCCGCGCAATAAAGTGTGCTGGACCAGGTTACCTATGTGTGGCTTTTTCTTCTTCCAGGTGAAGGGGATTTGGACTGTATATGTATATATATATATATACATATATTGTCAAGTGGCGTTATGTATAGTAATCCCATACTTACCTTTATATATTTTCCTGTCTGCCTTTTTGTCCTCGATATTTTCGCCGCAATACTCTAGTTATTCGATATTTCTCCACCTTATGACCATAATTAAGACCTACTCCTATAATTTTAGGAGCTCCTTGAAATTTCAACATTACAGAATCAGTTTATTAACTGTAGTGTCTTTATTTGCCTACTAGATAATAGCCCTAAACAAATGTATACAGCACAAACGTTTTCAAATGTGGAGGTGTTCCCCGATATTAATGTTTACTATTATTCATTAATGTTCACGTATGATTTGAGTGACAGCATCCACGCATATACCTTTTATTCAGCCATCATCAAATATATTCTAGCTTTTTTTTCTTCTTGGTTGGCTCAGAATTGTCAGTTCAGTCTCAGGCCAATATACACATAGCAAGAGGAAAGAACAGGGAGAAATAAACATATTTCTCCTCATTACGCCTAAACTGGGAAGGGTAGGTTTTGGTGCGTTGCCAGATCTGCTACCTGTGGTAAATCTGGGGATGCGTCAAAATCCTTAGATGTTGCCTTGGAACACCCATGCATTGCCCATGGAAATGCCTTCCTGATGCAGAGTAAAGCAAACCAGCGATTTGCGATGCGTTGCAGTACTCGAGATTTATGAAGCCACCCAGGGCCACGCAAGGTGGCAGTGTGTCTTAATTTGCATCGCTCTTGCACCACATTGCTTGGCGCAAGGGCGATGCAAAGAGGCTCATAAATATGTCCGTTATTCTCTACAGACTTTTACAAAGTGGTTTATGTTACATTTGAACCTCTGCGGCATTCGCTGTCATAAATGTGAGGAGGCAAAAGAGAATCACATGACTCCTGCAAGGCGTCAGTTAAAGAGTATTCCTCTATAGCTCCATTGGAGGATGGCAAACAATTGGATATTTCAGTGTGGGGGAAAGGCAGGAAGCAGACTTCATGCACTTGCCAGGAAACAGAGCTTGGCGTACACTTTCATTCTCTTAGATGTTACAGGAAAATTGTAAGGAGTGCTCAGGGATACATGCCTGCTTTGCAAAATATTAGCTATCATTATATTCTACTGATACAAATCGAACTCTGAAAATAGCAGAGTTTACTAAACCAAATGCAGCTTCTCAAATTGAGGAGAAGCATGTGTCCGGCCGGAAGTGGCAGGTGATTCTACTAGAAGTCGCAGAGTCTATAAAGAGGGGACGGTGCAAGAGTGCAAGGGTGATGCAAATTGGCTCGTAAATATGCCCCTCATTCTCTACAGATTTTTGCACAGTTGTTTATGCTAAATTTGCCCCTCTGCAGCATTTGCTGTCATAAATGTAAGGGGGCAAAAGAGAATCACATTGCTCCTGGAAGCCGCCAGTTAAAGGGTATTGCACTGTAGTTGACACTCCCTCGGAGGAAGGCAAACAAGTCAATATTTCCGTGTGGGGGTATGGCTGGAAGCAGACTTCATGCACTTACTAGGGAATAGAGCTTGGCGTACACTATCATTGTCTTAGATGTTACAGGAAAATTGAAAGGAGACCTCTGGGATACTGGCCTGCTTTTTTAATTGTTAGCTATAATTATATTCTACTGATATCAACCGAACTCTGAAAATAGCAGAGTTTACTAAACCAAGTACAGCAATTAAGGAAAAGCATGGGGCTGGCTGAAGTGGTGTGTGATTCTTGAAGAAGTAGCAGAGTCTATAGAGAGGGGACCTAAATTTAAAGCTGCTGAAGAGGAGGTGGGTTCAATATAAGTCTTTTAAACCCTACAACAAAAGATTGTCCATGGTTACATAATATACATTTGAAAATGAAGTACTTCACTGGTATGACCTGAGACCCGGCTTCCTCCACCTGGCCAAATTATTGTACATTGATCCCACACCGAAAGTCAAAATTGGTTGTCATATTTTAGACCCCACTGCAGTACAGCGGGGGACCCGCAAGTGCATCCCACTGTTTCCTCTGTTGTTTTCCCTGGCACTAGAACCATTGGCACATCACCTGCGTAAACAGGGCGAGCTTTGGGGTATCCCCCTGGGAGACAGTACGCACTTTGTCTCCCTATATTCAGATGACATGCTGCTCTATGTTCAAGATGTCCTCTCTATACCTAATACTATCACAGGTCTCCTGTGCAGGTTTGCCACCATATCCGGGTTCAAGTTAGTTGGACGAAGTTGTGCCTTTCCCCTTTTAATATTGATACCCCAGACCCATTATATATGGTAAACGACGAAGTCCTTATGCGTCAACCGTACACTTTTCATTATTTGGGGATACAAATTTACCGTGCACCCTAGGACCTTATGGTGGGCAATTTAGTCTGTGCTGTCACTGCACTGTGGGCACAAGTGTCTTTTTGGCCGACTCTGCCGCTTTCGGGGGTGGGGACAGTGGCCCTGACAAAAACGGTGATTCTACCTAGGCTATTGTACTATTTTGCCAACCTCCCTGTATTTATACACATGCATAAACCGTACCCTAAATGCCATGGTGAGAGATCTTATCTGGCACAAAACACATCACAGAGTAGCACTACTCAAGCTTCTCCCCACGGACAGTGGTGGGCTCAATGTTCCCAACTTCGAACAATATGATCTGGCTTCCCGACACCAGTCAGTGCCACATTGACTTGCAGCCGACGACCTGACAGATACCACAATATTTCTGCCTTCTTGGGAGATGGAGAGAATGCTGCCCTGTTCCACCTTCTCGCCAGGGCACTACCACCGGACATCCCCCTCCTCATAATCGCTTACCGATGTTACCGCAGGGTCCTGTTTATTACTAATTTGACCAGACCTTACGCCTCAGCCCTGCCGCTACTTGGCATGATGCGTGGGCGCGCATCCACTTCCTACAGGCAATTAATACATTGGCACGCAGCAGGCTTGCACACCTTAGGCGACCTATATCAAGATGGGACTCTATTCTCCATAGAGGACTTACTGGCTGGCTCTGAACTCCAGCTTGGTCCATCCCTCCTACATGATTCCTTTCTTGGGATACTAACCAATCCTGGGACCAGATTCAGCAGGAATCCCCACAACATCTTGTCATTAGGGCTGGGCGTAGTTTGCGAAATAGCCCTACGCGAAGCTACACAAAGTGTAGCACTACGCGAGCTACACGTGGCACTACGCAAACTGCGTAGTACCCTGTTCGCACTGTGCAAGATGCCGTTTTCAATGATTGCACAGTGTGGACAAGCATCCGGCACTGTGCAATCATTGAAAACGGTATCTTGCACAGTGTGAGCTATAGTTTTCTGTTGCTCAAGTAGATTTTTACCTTTCTCAACGCGGACTGGTAGTTTCTCATCATGAGCGGTCGCGTGCATACGCGACCACTCGCAATGAGAAACCTGACCTCCCCGCAATGAAAATCTCGCTGGGATGTTTATTTTCCATGCTCGCGATCGGCAACTTGACGTAGAGGACCGTGAGCAAGCATAAAATTACCCCTGCACTACGCTACGCATGTTTGCACTGTGCTACGTGCAGTTCGCGTAGTGCGAAGTAGCGCAAACTACACAAGCATAGCGTAGGGCTTTGCCCAGGGTTACTTGTCATCCAATATCTACCTGTCTTAGGCAAAGGGGGGCATCAGACCCTGTGGTTAACTGATGCTAGGCGTGCACACCTACCGCAGTACCACTCATTACACTGAGGAGAAATTGGGACACGGATCTTGGTCACGCATACACCGACAGTGAATAGCAACACTTTGATGGCCTTCCCCCCATTAGTGTCCCAAGATGCCTGTTTCAAATTAATTCAGTTTTACATCCTACATCATGCTTGGCAAAGACTGCACCATGTCCGAATAGCGACCACACTCCTAGTCAGGGTAAGTCAGATGAAGAACATAAATGAACTTGTGCCCACCCTCTGGTAGCCTGGCACAGAGCAGTCAGGCTTAACTTAAGAGGCAATGTATAAACAATGTGGGCTACACTTAAATTACAGTAAAGTAGTGAAAACACCACAAAAGACTCCATGTCAGTTTAGAAAAACAGAGAATATTTATCTGAGTAAAACAAGACCAAAACAACAAAAATTCAACAAGTAGAAGTTGAAGTATGAATATATAAATATTAAATCCAAAACCAGTGATTATGAGTGAATAGCGCTAAAAGGTTACTTGAGGTCCTGCTAGACCAGGGTAAACCCAAAGTTCAGGTCGACTGGGATGGAGGGCAGACCGGCTACAGGATCCACACAAGGCCCACTGACAAAGTACCTTGGATGAAGCAAGCATCTGCGTCCATTCCGATTCATGCAGTCGGGTCGAGGCGTCGAAGTTGAGCCTCACAGTCAGGACCTTGGATTGGCGCTGCCTCTCCACTGAACCTCGCAGTCAGGTCCTGCATAATCTTCAAGCCGCCCAGGGATGTCTTCGGGTCGGCACTGCGTCGGCTCTGATCAGCTTAGAGGGAAAGATGGTGCAGCTTTGGAACAAAACAGCTGCAGAACCCACGTCTGAGGCCCAGGACTGGAGGGACACCTCAGACAAGGGCAATAATCATAGATAGCAGAGTCCAGCAGCTGAAATAGAGTTGAAGAGAAGTCTTGATGGCCCTGAGACTTCAAGAGCAGGGAGAAAAACATCACAACCTTGGAGAATCTTGGGTTCAAGGATGTAGAGAACAGATCCAGTCCTTCTCACTCCCAGTCAAGGTGCAGCAGGGAGCAGGCAATCACAGGGAAGCAGGTAGCAAAGTGGCTATCCCTTTGACAGCACAGTAATCAGCAGGCAGCAGCCCAACACTGCAAACCCTTATTAAAGCGGCAGTCCCTCCTGCTGCACAGCTGCTCTTCTTCTAGGCAGAATGTCCTTGGTCCCAGCAAAGTTCTGATTCGATGGTGTCAGGGACCCAGTACTTATACCCAAATGTACCCTGACCCCAGTCTTTGTACGGGGGGGAGTGTGCAGCTGTTTGTGTGGGAACAGGCGCAGCCCTATTCAGGTGCAAGTGTCAGATCCTCCTTCACAATCTACCTCAGCCAGGTGATGGGCCATAAGGATGCACATTTCACACCTCAGCTCCTGTCTAGAGGGAATTCACAAAACCGAGATGTCACCGAACTCAGACATGTATTCAGTGATAGGCAGAGGCACAGAATTGTTAAAGTAAGAAAATGCCATATTCCTAAAAGTTATAACATAAAAGTTATGAGGCCTCCAGTTCACAATTCAGCAGATTTTAAATACAACACATTCAGTTATTGTACCTTACTTTAGCAATTGTAATTCATTGTAGTCACTTTTCAAACATTTGTACATATTAGATGCATTCAAGGATACACATCTAATTTTTCAGAGCATAATACTCTTATCAAAGTGAAACAATATAATAATGAAAACATTAAAATCATGTAATGCAATGAACCATATCAATGCAATAATCCTTTTAAACAATTACAACAGTCAGTATAACAAATTATCAGTCTGCCTATGCTACTTTCTTTGTTTGCAAAGCACAAAAGTAGACTCTCTATGGGAAGTAAACGTTTGAATTCTATCTAGGGGTATATTTTATATTGGTGCACCCTCTCAAGAGTTCCACTCAATATGACTCCCTCGTAGACGGCAAAGAAAGAAAAGGCCGACACGTTTTCAATCCCCCTATGAGTTAGGGGATTATTGTCAGGGCTGGACCACGGTGTAATCTGGTGTTAACTCATTCTTGTAGTACACATTCTTTCTCGTTTTCACATGAACTTGGCAATTCTTATGCATGTTTCATTCCTTTCTCTCGGTTGTTGTTTTTTTATATTTTTGATGAAGGCTTGCTCTACGCCTTGGAAGTGACTTCCTCTGTTCTCAACTCAGTTACTATTGGTTTATGCCATGTTGAATTAGCATCATTTCGTCATTACCTTTCTTCTCGAGCCATCAGAGGCAAGAAAATGCCATATTTCTAAAAGTGGCGTTTTCAGACTTAAAATTTAAAATCTGACTTCACCATAATTTGTGATTTTTAAATTGCGAGTTCAGGGATGCCAAACTCCAAATCTCCATATTTTCCCAATTGTAAATTTAATTTAATAGATGTTTTAATGCAATCCCAATGTCAACCTATTGGAGAGATAGGCCTTGCAGTAGTAAAAAATGAATTTAGCTGTTTTTCACCACCAAAACATGTAAAACAAAAAAAGTACATGCCCTACCTTTCAAATACACTACACCCTGCCAACAGGGCTGGCTTGAGCCTACCTTAGGGGTGACTTATATGCAATAAAAGGGAAGGTTTGGGCTTGGCAAGTTAGTTAACTTGCAGGTCAGATTGGCAGTTTAAACTGCACACAAAGGTTCTGGAGTGGCAGGCCGTAGTCATGTTTAAAGGGTTACTGAGTGGGTGGCACAATCAGTGCTGCAGGCGACAGGGTGCACATTATGCACTCTACTAGGGACTTATAAGTTAATTAAATATGCCAAGTGTGCATAAGCCAATGCTACCATGTTTTGACTATAGAACATATTTACTTTAGCAATGATTAGCAGTGATAATGGCTCCTTCAAACTGTTCCATTAGCATATGTTGTAGCTCGATTCATGCTGTATAAAAAGCTACCTCTTTTTCCAAGTATTTTCAAAATATTTCCAGAAAATATTTTTATGACACCAATATCTGCTTGGGGAGCAATATAAAGGCCTCTATAGTGGCTGTATTTCAGCTCATCAAGTTCATGTTTATCATAGGTACAGACACGTGCAGCCACTCATTGTACTTTGCAACCTATGTGATCTCTCGAGGAAGTGACACAGACTCCATTGTCCACATCAAGGCTAACTCCGACAATAGTTCTCTTTAAATGGCAGGTGAAAAGTGGGGCTTTTTGTTCAACTTGTAGACCCTCGGATGTGCTGAGAGAGTATTGATATTATGTAAGTGAATGTTTAGATCTTGAGCCTTAGTTCTAGGCCTAGAGTGTGGAGAAGAGGATCCTGGACTTGGCCACCGATGCTACATCAGCGTCTGTAGAAGAAGGTACACATGAGTTCTGTCCCTTAAGGCAGACAGTCCAACATGGTTTCCCTGCAGAACAATAACTTAGCTGTACATTTGACGTAGTGGGAGTTAGAATATTCCTCAGGAAATACTCTATTCTTTATTGTGGATGTTTCATTCTTGGTTTGTTGAGTTCATCTGATTCTTACATTACTCTGTCTTGGTGCGAGTCCTTCGCCTTGTTCAGTGCATTGCCAGTCTAGTTAAAGCTCTTAGCTGCAGGTTACATAGTAACCTTTCATTTTCTACCGGTTCAGAGATGCAGAATGATGACAACTGCAGAGCGCGTTGAAACTTAGATGCCACTGAGTAAATATCTGAACATAAGACTGGTATATGAAGCTGGCAAGCCATGAGATTCTGAAGTGAGCTCCCTGGAATCAGCCTGGCTAGTAGAGCATCAGTGCCCCAAATGGCAACTATGAGTCTTTGCTTATCTGGTGCTGAATCTCATGAAATCCTACAAGAAATGTAGCTTCACCTTGGTGTTGAGCCTAGGGAAGTCTTGTGAGTACAAGCATTGTGATTCTCTATTCAGGTGCGAGTTTCGACTTCAGAATTTCGACAACACATATTTGATTTATCAAAGTGTATGTGGGAATAATTGGTAACTTCTCTAGTCACTTTAATGTTGAAACTTAATACACCTAAAAAATAAATCTTTAATAGTATGGTGGTTGCAAAACCGATCATTGCTTGACAGTGGAAGGGAACAATATCCCTGCACTTCAAATTTCTTCAAGCCCAGGTCAAATGATCTTCTTTAAGATGTGAGTGGGATACGTCAATGTGCACTGTTTGGGCGACATACTGTAGTTTTAGTTTACAGATTTCAATTATAAAATGCAATAAGATTTAATGTGAGGTATGGGTAGCCAGTTATATGGCTTGCCTCGCAGGACGTAAATGGATGGCAAACGCTGGGCTTGGAGGTCCTTGACATCTTGAACCAGCCATGGAGAAAGCCACACTCATTAGCTAATATTCTGAACTGATATGAAAATAATTCAGGGCTGCCTTTGTTTTCCAGTCCTATCTGTGCTGTCCATACAAAAGGTTGCTGACCAGCTTTCTGCTGATTTGGATATTTGTTATGGTCAGTTAAAGATGGAGATGAGAGGACTGATCGCCTGCAGCATCCCGTGGCCATTGCTACTAGCCCAAGTGAGCCCCAAGTATACATAACAGAGTAAGGAGTGTTGGGGCATCATCAGGTGACAGGTAGTGGCGTTATTCTCTTAGACCTTTGTCATGTATAGGCGTTCACCTTTCACTTGCAATGTTCTCTTTATGTCAGGATTTCAGGTTTTATCTTTACCTCGTACCTTTGATCAATTAACACCTTTTCTCTGTGATTCAGTTCTTTACTTACTTTTCCCAATTGACTTTGGGCAGTATAAGTTATCTTGGCTACTGTTTACTTCTTCAGTAGGAGGTAAAACAATGTACGACCATTCAGGTGATTTGTATTTTTGGTTTGGTCTTCTCACTCTTTTTGGCCTTTGAACAACTTCTATTCTTTTTCCCAACAACTCCGTTGACTGGTTATTTCATTTACTTGATCTTCTGGTTTTCTTGCTTTGTTAACCAGTTTGAATTTCAGTCCATCACTTCCTTTAGGCCGATTATCTACTTTACAAACTCTTTTTGTTTTAGGCTCCGCTGTGTTATGTTCCACTCTCAAAGCCCTTTTTCTTGAACTCTTTCTCAATGGAGTTTCATCTGCACTGTCGTCAGTTTCACTTTCAGTCTCTTCGACAGTTTCATTTATGACAAACTTTATAGTGTCTTTCTCCTTTGATAGTCCTTTCACTCTGTTAGGAACATCTCCGTAGCTAGTACTTGGAATCTCATCCTTGTCGTGAGATATTTCCTCTTTTCCTGTGTCAGGATTTTGGCTCCTGCTGTCAGAGCTTTCAGACTGTTCTTCAGTATTCTCTTGATAACCAGTTTTATCTCCACCTTGGTCAGTGTCCTTACTGGTGCCAGTCTCTATCAAATCTTGATTTTCATAATTTAGTATTTCAACAATTTCTCTTTCTCCTTCAGACACAGAACTAGCATCTGATACTTCCAGAACTCGACATTCTTGTCGAGCTTCAGTATCTGAATTTTTCTCTGGTTCATCTTCAGAATCAGAATCAGTTGTGCTTTCACCTTCATCGTTTGGATTCTCAGGTTCAGGCACACGTATGCTGTGACTTGCATGCACCAATCTCTTTACTCCAGCACATTTAACTGGATCACTGAAACAATATCGAGGTCAAGAATATCGAGTTACAAAAATATCGAGGTAAAAACATAGAATACCAAAATATCGACCTCCTATCTCCTAACAGGTAAGTACAAAAATATCGAATCAAAAATATCGATGTAAAAAATATAGTTAGTCAAAATATAGAATTTTTTTAAATGCTTTAAATTAATTAAATATTAATGAAATAATAAATATAATTAACTTAAACATACTTAAAATACTTAAATAACCTTAAAAATATTAAATAATTAATGTAAGTTAAAAAAATAGAAAATCATTTGTTAATATATATATATATATATATATATATGCATATATATATATATATATATATATTTATATATATTTATATAAACGTAATATTGATAAAATAATTACAATAGTTTTACCGTAGAATAGCGGAAAGTGTAAAATTTACTATAACCACTCCAGTGAGTGCAACAGTAGGGAAAGCGTTGGACAGCGTAGGGGTAAAAATTACTATTCCCACTCCAGAGAGTGCAACAGTAGAGAAAGCGTTGGATAGCGTTGGGGTAAAAATTACTATTCCCACTCCAGAGAGTGCAACAGTAGAGAAAGCATTAGATAGCGTAGGGGTAAAAATTACTATTCCCACTCCAGAGAGTGCAACAGTAGGGAAAGTGTTGTATAGCGTAGGGGTAAAAATTACTATTCCCACTCCACAGAGTGCAACAGTAGGGAAAGCATTGGATAGCTTAGGGGTAAAAATTACTATTCCCACTCCAAAGAGTGCAACAGTAGGGAAAGCATTGGATAGCTTAGGGGTAAAAATTACTATTCCCACTCCAGAAAGTGCAACAGTAGGGAAAGCGTTGGATAGCGGGAGGGTTAACATTTCTATTCCCACTCCAGAGAGTGCAACAGTAGGGAAAGTGTTGGATAGTGAAGGGGTAAAAATCACTAATCCCACCCAGAGAGTGCAACAGTAGGGAAAGCATTGGATAGCATAGGGGTAAAAATTACTATTCCCACTCCAAAGAGTGCAACAGTAGGGAAAGCAGTGGATAGCGTAAGGGTAAAAATTACTATTCCCACTCCAGAAAGTGCAACAGTAGGGAAAGCGTTGGATAGCGGGTGGGTTAAAATTACTATTCCCACTCCAGAGAGTGCAACAGTAGGGAAAGCATTGGATAGCGTAGGGGTAAAAATTACTATTCCCACTCCAGAGAGTGTAACAGTAGGGCAAACGTTGGATAGCGTAGGGGTAAAAATGACTATTCCCACTCCACAGAGTGCAACAGTAGGGAAAGCGTTGGATAGCGTAGGGGTAGAAATTACTATTCCCACTCCAAAGAGTGCAACAGTAGAGAAAGCATTGGATAGCGTAGGGGTAAAAATTACTATTCCCACTCCAGAAAGAGCAACAGTAGGGAAAGCGTTGGATAGCGGGAGAGTCAAAATTACTATTCCCACTCCAGAGAGTGCAACAGTAGGGAAAACGTTGGGTAGCATGGGGGTAAAAATTACTATTCCCACTCCACAGAGTGCAACAGTAGGGAAAGCATTGGATAGCATAGGGGTAAAAATTACTATTCCCACTCCAAAGAGTGCAACAGTAGGGAAAGCAGTGGATAGCGTAAGGGTAAAAATTACTATTCCCACTCCAGAAAGTGCAACAGTAGGGAAAGCGTTGGATAGCGGGTGGGTTAAAATTACTATTCCCACTCCAGAGAGTGCAACAGTAGGGAAAGGGTTGGATAGCGTAGGGGTAAAAATTACTATTCCCACTCCAGAGAGTGCAACAGTAGAGAAAGCGTTGGATAGCGTATGGGTAAAAATTACTATTCCCACTCCAGAGTGTGCAACAGTAGGCAAAGCGTTGGATAGCGTAGGGGTAAAAATTAATATTCCCACTCCACAGAGTGCAACAGTAGGGAGAGCGTTGGATAGCGTAGGGGTAAAAATTACTAGTCCCAATCCAGAAAGTGCAACAGTAGGGAAAGCGTTGGATAGCGGGAGGGTTAAAATTACTATTCCCACTCCAGAGAGTGCAACAGTAGGGAAAGTGTTGGATAGCGTAGGGGTAAAAATTACTATTCCCACTCCAGAGAGTGCAACAGTAGGGAAAGTGTTGGATAGCGTAGGGGTAAAAATTACTATTCCCACTCCACAGAGTGCAACAGTAGGGAAAGCGATGGATAGCGTGGAGGTAAAAATTACTATTCCCACTCCAGAGAGTGCAACAGTAGAGAAAGCGTTGGATAGCATAGGGGTAAAAATTACTATTCCCACTCCAGAGAGTGCAACAGTAGAGAAAGCATTGGATAGCGTAGGGGTAAAAATTACTATTCCCACTCCAGAGAGTGTAACAGTAGGAAAAACGTTGGATAGCGTAGGGGTAAAAATGACTATTCCCACTCCACAGAGTGCAACAGTAGGGAAAGCGTTGGATAGCGTAGGGGTAAAAATGACTATTCCCACTCCAAAGAGTGCAACAGTAGAGAAAGCATTGGATAGCGTAGGGGTAAAAATTACTATTCCCACTCCAGAAAGTGCAACAGTAGGGAAAGCGTTGGATAGCGGGAGAGTTAAAATGACTATTCCCATCCCAGAGAGTGCAACAGTAGGGAAAGCGTTGGATAGCGTAGGGGTAAAAATTACTATTCCCACTCCAGAGAGTGCAACAGTAGAGAAAGCGTTGGATAGCGTAGGGGTAAAAATTACTATTCCCACTCCAGAGAGTGCAACAGTAGGGAAAGTGTTGGATAGCGTAGGGGTAAAAATTACTATTCCCACTCCACATAGTGCAACAGTAGGGAAAGCGGAAAGCATTGGATAGCGTAGGGGTAAAAATTACTATTCCAACTCCAAAGAGTGCAACAGTAGGGAAAGCATTGGATAGCGTAGGGGTAAAAATTACTATTCCCACTCCAGAAAGTGCAACAGTAGGGAAAGAGTTGGATAGCGGGAGGGTTAAAATTACTATTCCCACTCCAGAGAGTGCAACAGTAGGGAAAGTGTTGGATAGCGAAGGGGTAAAAATCACTATTCTTACTCCAGTGAGTGCAACTGTAGGGAAAGCGTAGGGATGAAAATTACTATTCACACTCCAGAGAGAGCAACAGTAGGGAAAGTAAATAATTCACATATGAATAAAAATAAATTAAATATTAATACCAAATACAAATTAATTAAAAGTAATGAACAGTTTTATATAATATAATAATTAATCAATTAAAAATACAAAAAAAAATGTATTACAAATAATTACCTATTAATACAAATTATTTACCAATTAACAATTAATTAATTAACAATTAAAAAATTATTCAAAATTACAACAAAACAAAAGCAATAAATAAATAACAATATTTATTTATTTACAATTAAATGACTTCCCACCCTATTCCCCTATAAACCCACAACTCGCTACAAAAAATAAATTAATAGAATTAACATAATTTACAAATAAACTTATAATAAAAATTAATTACCAATTATATTTTAATTAATTACAAATTAAAAATGTATATATCAATTAATTCCAAATAAATACCAATAAATACATATGAAAATGTAATTAATTATAATTCAATTACTTCCCACCCTATTCCCCCATAAACCCACAACCCGCTACAGATAATACATTAATACTTAACAATTATAATTTAATTAATTAGCAATAAATTATTATTTAACAATTAATTCAAAATAAATACCAATAAATACATTTACCTATTTAATTAATTATAATTAAATTACTTCCCACCCTATTCCCCTATAAACCCACAACCCGCTACAGAATTATATTACGCAAAAATTAAATACCATAAAATTAATTAATTAAAATAAATTATAAAATAAATATACACTTTTCACACATATACTAACATAAAAAATACTTTAAAAAATAATAATAACTTACTTACCTCAAATTCGATATTTTTGTTGTCTATATTCTGTCCATTCTATATTTTTGTTGTCTATATTCTGTCATTCTATATTTTGTCCATTCAATATTTTTGATTCGATATTTATGCTATTCTATTCGATATTTTTGTAGTCTATATTCTATCTATTCAATATTGTGTCCATTCTATATTTTTAACTCGATATTAATGTAACTCGATATTAAAAACTCGATATTTTGACTGTATACCCATTTAACTGCAGTGGTGCTGACCAGTATAACTTGTCTTGGTCTCTGCCAGCGAGGCACCAGACAGTTTCTTCTGCGGTGTACCTTTATCCGAACCCGATCTCCAGGAACTAGATCATGAGCTGGATGTTTCTCTTTCGTGTTTGATTCAGTTCCCACCTGATGGAACACAGAAGTCACCACGTCAGACAGATTTTTGCAGTAATCCAGTATGATGTCATCTTTAATAGTTAACAGTTTATCAACTGGCACAAATGCTTGTATCATCACTCTGCCCATTAAAATCTCATGTGGACTCAATCCAGTCTTTATGTCAGGGATACTCCTTAGGGTCATCAAAACAAGTGGTAAGGTGTCTGGTCACTTTAGTCCTGTTGCCAAACACAGTTTTGCAATTCTGTTTTTTATTCTTCCATTCACTTGTTCAAATACTGCTCTTGTTAATCTCTGAAAAGTGTGTTCCTCGATCAGTTTCGATCGTCACTGGAAATGTGTACCTTGGTATAATTTCACGCAAAAGCAATTTTGCAACAGTTAGTGCATCATTTCTCCTAGTGGGGAAAGCCTCTACCCACCGAGAGAACAGACAAATGATCACCAAAACCTATCTGAGTCTATTACAAGGTGGAAGCTCTATGAAATCCAACTGCATTTGTGTGAATGGACCTCCCTCCCGTCCTATGGTTCCCAGACTCACAATTGTTTTTCTGTTTGGATTAAACTGCTGACACACAAGGCATCTTTGACACAGACTTTCAGCAATCATCCGGAACTTAGGGTTGTACCACGTCTGTCTAAATAGGCGAACCATGGCATCTCTTCCAACATGAGCTTGACCATGATACATTCGGGCCATATTTGAGATCATGCTATCAGGCATTACTGGTCTTTCATCTTTATAAACCCAGATTTCATCCTCTTCCCTCTGTCTACATCCTGCTTTTAGCCAGCCGTTTTTTTCTTCCTCATCAGCTTCTTCCTGCATTTGTCTCACTTCCTGCCATGTCTTGACTACTGTGGTTAGCATTAAAGGACTTGAAACATGTTCTTCTTTTCTGTCCCGATTTATGGATGCAAGAGTTTTGGCACAATATTTTGCAATTGAATCTACATACCTGTTACCTTGGGTGATATAATCATCCCCCTTCTTGTGGGCAGTGCATTTAACAACAGGCAATTGTATGTCATCGATCAGCATTTTCAAAAATTCAGCATTACGGATGGGGGATCCTGCAGCAGTGCTTAATTTGTGCCGGTGCTATCCGGTGCTTGGCACCGGCACTTAATTTTCAGGGCCGGGTCTACAGTCTGCACATCGTCACATATGAAAGATGATGTGATGACAAGATATTTATAATTACGTGACTCGGAATACGCGCGCACAGAGTGCCAGTGTGCTTCGGTTGACTTGCCAATGATGAGTCATTGTAGTGAATGTGAGCCGGTCTCCGAGCAAAGCAATTGCAGGCAGCTCAACATTCATTAATCATAATGATACTTTCCGTGACATGGCGTCATCATGGCGGCCGTGGCGTCGCGAGGGCACAACCAGTGAACTGCGTCTGTTGCCGGTGGTAGGCGGGACTCGGGAGCAGTACTGTCTGGGCGGGAGTGAAGACATTGCTTGGGAATCTGTGCGCAAATTTTTTCCGCTTGCTTGCCAATGCTACGCCCGCCCCCGGCACACCTGCACCCTCGAGTCAGAGCCTCAGCCAGTCCGACCACTTTGAGGGGCAGGCAGCACCACCAGGAGGCCCGCCTATCAGTTAATAAAGACAGTGCCTTGCAGCCCCTTCCGAGTCCGACCACGACGAGGAGTGCGTAAGTACTAAGTAACTGGCAGTCAGACATCATGGCAATGCATGCTGAGCTCCTGGGCTCAGCAGGCCGCAGCTGGGGGTTATGTTGTTAAAGAAGGCCCGGCCCTGTCCCTTAAAGTATCCACACTGCACACTGCCTGGGCTGGCCTGGTTGGCTTGGCCTAGTAGCAGCCGCCGACGCCGGACACGTACTTATCACGATAATAGGGCCAAGAGCAGGGCCGGGTTGGGCGGCCGGTGTTAAAAGTTAAAGCCTTTCAATTTAGTAGCAATTTATGGTTATCCCCCCAGTCCCCTCTTAAACAGTTTACTATTGCTTAAAAGTGGTGGCTTAGCCTTAGTGGCTATCTGGGTCGGACTGACCCGGAGCATAGTGTTATTCTGGCCTTGGTCTCCGTCCCGAGTCCCTGAGTGCTTCAGTTGAGGCCTGCCTCAAGTTAAAAAATGCCAGTGAGTATGCCCGCCGGATGTTGTAGGGGCTGTGCGTGTGTGGCAGGCAGCGCGCGGAGATTTTTTTCCAATTGCCAAAGGGCGCTCCATTTCTCTTAGCTGGAGGCCTGCCCCTGCACTCCTGCTGCTTGCATTTGCAAAGACTGTCGGTATTTTTGTAACCCTCCGTGACAACTGCACGAGACGGGTTTATGTTTTAATCTCCTATGTGAGGAGCAGGCACTATTAATCCTTCATTTGCTTTGTGTTTTTATTCTGGATAAATAAACACCATCGGGTAAGAAAGCGCGCACTAACAGCACTTTAATGTTAAAAATATACATGCAGCGCATGTAACTTAAACACTAGAAGTTGAAATTCATGCACAATGATATGTGGAAAAAAATCCATCTGATTTATAACATTAAAACCCTTGTCATTTTTAATTTGCTATTTTTAAGTAACTTTGGTTTCATTGCGCTATAAATACACCACATCAAAAAATCGATAAATATGAAATTCACCCACCAGCAAGAGAAATGCCTTAAAGTATTATAGACATTTTTTGTCACATTTTCCCTGGTAATCGAATGCCTGGGCTCAGAACCCTGCTCTCATTCTTCCGTAAATATGCCTTAATTGTGGGGGCGCGCGTGACCCTTCTCCTGGCTCACACTTAAGTGCCCCTGGCCTCCCCGCAGAGATAAGAAAGGCGCTGCTACCGCGCTCTGCTCAGCACAGTCTCCTCCTGTGAAACTGCTGCAGAGGGAGAGGCCTTACGGGTTATCCTTAAAGTACAGAGAGTATGGAAAGCGCTCACCCTGCCTGACCTCTAGTGCCGGGTCCATCAGACAGTGAGGAGACTTTCCAAAATTCAGCAGGTCACTCTTCAAGTTCAGAGACAGGAAAAAACTGCTCCCTGAAGGCCTTCCCGCCCAATAGTTCCCGACTGGAAGGAGCCTTTTGTAAGGGCTTTCCACCCATGGACCAGGCGTGAGCACAGTGTTGTGATGCAAACACTTCTGCGTGGCATCAGCATTTGTATTGATGTGTTATAAAGCGCTAAATTGTCATCTGATCATGGCTTCTAGGCGCAAATTACTTTTTTGCATCAATAGCTCCCATAAGAAGCCCACAACAGTGTAATAATCGTGAAACATCCCAGTTTTGAGCACTGCCTATTGGCAAAGGTAGGGCTTCCCTCAGAGATGCTCAGACAGATAGATTGTGTTTGTCTTGTTTGTGTCATCGGGGGAGTAATGTCCACCAAATTATTTCAATGTTATGGACAGCCACAAAACGATTTGAAGCAAGCACTGGTAAAAGCAACTTGTTTGGTGTTGACTGGCAGTCTTTTGAAATGTTCAACGCATGTTTTGTGTTTTTGTGGTTTTTTTTGGTAAAATTGGATGTTGAGGGAACTCCTGAGCCTTCTACAATGAAAAAAAAGTTGTCTAAAAGCAAAAATATATATTTTTTGGTTTAAGAAAGCACACATTGTCATAGTAGCAACTGGCACTGAGGGGAAATACATTGTGTTTGTGGTGTCTTCGTTATAGGACAGAATGGCATTACTCACAGTGAAGTTAGCCAATGACTGAAGTGGGGGGGGCCCATTTCCCCATGCTGCATTGGGCGGAAAGAAATTGTGAATGAAACGACAACAACCCAGTAGATGGTAATGTTGCGCCGCGGGCCATGGCTCAGCCGGTGGCGCTGCCGGACTTTATGGTGCGGTGAAGACGAACCCAGACCCTTGTTGTCTGGAGTTGTAATCGAAATTATGAAAAAAATGTCAAAAGATCAGTGGATTGAAGTTTGACGTCCTGTTGTTCTGGCAGTCCAAATGTTCAGATGCTTAAACCCTAACATGAAAAATAGCCCAAGTTGGAAAACAAGTCACTGTTACAGTTTTCTACAACCATTTCAGTCTGTGTAATTCTCTCTCTGACCGCTTGGACTATATAAACCATAACAAATATGGGGTTTATTTACAAGCCCCTTGCTTCGCCGGTGCGTCACTTTTAATATGGGAAAAAGTGACGCACCTCGGCGCAAGGGGCATGTAAATAAGCACCAATCTGTATAGTCCGGCCTCCGTAAAGCACTGACACCTTTATGGACCTAGTTCACGCTAGACAAAACTACAGCTAAATAAACAACCAGTGTTCATATACTTCATTCTATACTCATATGCTAAAATGACCTTTGCGCTGTGTTAATTAATTTGGATGATAGCCCAATACTCTTTGTCCTTTAACATAGTTTAGAATTCATTTAATTATTCCTGCCTCATTTTGTAGCTTCTATTAGGATGAAACTAATAATTCTCAACACATGTTTTCCAAAAGTACGTCCATCTTCAAAGACTCTACTTGCCAGGATGTCTACATTGAGGAACTCTGGTGCTGTAAATGGTTGACTCATGCATGTGTTTCCATGCCCTTACTCTTTCGTTAGTACCGGGACACACTCTTGAGTAGCTGTGCGCTTTATAAATCCCATTTAACATAACATACGCAGCTGTATGTGTGACTAGAACATCAGACACTAGGGACATCCATTCTTGCAGTGTGGGTGTGTGCATACGAAAGATGACTCTTGCGTTGTACTCTAGTCAGTGACCACATCACTTTGTCCTTTACTTTACTGTGATGATTGGATTTTTCACAATCTTATGACTTCAGTGATGTAACATTGAGGGCAGCACCAACACTCTGAAAATTGTTCCAGCGCCACTGGTTTGGGTGCCTTTATTTGCCATTTTCATGCTTTCTGGCCTGGGTGCCTTTGTAGGACAATTCCATGCTTCCTGGTCTGAGTACTTATGTGTCAGATTTCCATGCTTTCTGGCATGGATGCCTATGTGTGATATTTCTACGTTGTATGGCACTAATAGGTATGACTTGAGATATGGAAATTCAAACTGCCCAGCCATCCACTACCTATTATTTTGGCTTAGGTAACTATAGGACTTTTTGGGGGAGATTACATTTTTCTGTGCTTTATGTTAAGATACTAATCATTAATTAAAAAGTAATTTTTTGAATATATGCCTCTTTTCTAATCTCTGTCTTGTCTGTGTGATACAGAACTACATTTGGATACGCCAGTTAAGTTCCATGTTTTTTACTATTCTGAATGTCTAATAAATGCACATTTAGCTCCATGTCAGGGAGTAAGTTATAGTAACAAGCCCAATTGTTAATAATCTTTTTTAATTGTTTCTCTAAAAGTAATCGCTTTAACGAAATACTAAGGGCCAGATGTAGGAGCCCTTTTTACCGGTCGGAAACGGCCGAATTCGGCCGTTAACGACCGGTATTAGGGATTTCCAGATGTAGGGGGCCTATATTTTACTGATTCTGTAAAGTTACCAAATCGGTAAATTTACAGAATCGGTAAAATACCGAATCGGTATATTTACTGAATCGGAAAAACCACATGTAGGTGGCACTCCTAAGAGTGCCACAGGCCCTTAAAAATCGGTATTTTACCACCCAATCCTATTGGGTGGTAAAATACCGAATTCAGGTGTGCATGCACATCTGTGCATGCACACCTGTGCAATGTGACACACAGACATGCCCTTAGGGCATGTCTGTGTGCCACATTGCACACAAGTCCAGAATTGGGGTGCTAGAGGGTGTCAAAGTGACACCCCCTGCACCCTTGCAGTATTCGGTATTTACCGATTCTGTAAATACCGAATCTGTATTTCACATTGATTCCTATGGGCTTCAAGGCCCATAGGAATCAATGGGAAATACAGATTCGGTATTTACAGAATCGGTAAATACCGAATCTTACAGATTCGGTAATTTTTTACCTACATCTGCCTCCTTCCAATTTACCGATTTTTAAATACCGATTCGGTATTACTCGGTATTTAAAAGTCGGTAAATCGGATTTACCTACATCTGGCCCTAACTCTTCTATTTATGAATCCCAAACCCCTTCAGCCCCTGGAAGTGACAAAGTGACTCATTCAAGTGTATTTCATGATTTTATTCAGCTGATCTGTTTTGGCTAGTGTTTTCACAACATTTTGGTTTATTTTGTCACATAAGCTATGTAAAATGTGTCTCTTTGATCTCATAGACTCTATTAAAAAGGGCATTCCCTACCCCATAATGTCCTTTCCCCAAATCAGCACATAGAGCACTGGAATTGTCCCTTTTCAATGCATTAGTGATTTTATCTAATTTATTCCCAAATTGTGCTTTAAATGCACTTTTGATTGACTCTTTTTCAACATTTTCACAGGGCAGGGGAACCTCCTATCAAAACCTTACTATGAGGAAGGCTCCCTTGCTGAAATTCATCGGACTTTTCGCAGTGCCAGTTGAGGATGTGGGTGGAGCTAATAGAATAAGTTTGTGGAGCCAGTGGAGGAAATGGGTGGAGCCATAGAAAAGTAGGTGTGGCCTCCGACAAAGATTTGAGCACCTGCACTTCATATTTTACAAATTAAGCACTGTCCTGCAGAAGCTAAATATCCTCTTTGGGACCACAGTTGTCCATAGTCATGGACAACCCCAAATCCATCCTGACTGTCAGTCACTATGGTAACCTTTATTTATTTTCCCAGTTCACTTGCTCGAACCAAAGCCATCGATTCTGCTATTTGAGCAGAACGAATTCCTTTCAGACA
This sequence comes from Lissotriton vulgaris, assembly GCF_964263255.1. Classification (NCBI taxonomy): domain Eukaryota; kingdom Metazoa; phylum Chordata; class Amphibia; order Caudata; family Salamandridae; genus Lissotriton; species Lissotriton vulgaris. Next base: position 1,365 of record NW_028242464.1, on the reverse strand, counting down.
AGATGCTTCCAGTACATCTGCCACTGTGCGAACTGCATAAGCAGCACTCAAAACACCTTCATTTGTTCTCAGACATGAACCATCAACAAACATCACGTAATCTGATTCAGGCAATGGATCATCTCTGATGTCTGGTCTTGGTTTGGTACAGTATTCAAGAACATTTAGGCATTTATGATCAACCTCATTTCTTACTTCAGTTTCCATGGTATCAGGGAACAACGTAGAAGGATTTATGTTAACACATTTTCTGCTCCTAGAATTACCTTTTCGTATTTGGTCATCCTATTGTTAGTGAGATACTGGGTCTTTGTCCTAGTGAGGAGAATCTCCACAGAATGAGGTACATACACCCTAACAGGAAATCCCATCACTATTCCTTCACTTTGTTCTAGACTCAGCTTGTAGGTGCTACTGCTTTCAGACAACCTGGCAACGCCTTTGCAACGGGAACCCGAGAAATATGCAATTGGCTTTCTCAGTTTTCCATGTCTTTGAATTAGCACTGACAATGCACATCCTTCTCGTTCACTGCAATACAGTTCGAACTCTTTTTCATAGTCAGGCTTCCCTAAAGTTGGTGCTTCACATAAGCTTGTTTTTAGCTGTTCAAATGCTTCCATCTCTGTCTTGGTCAATACTTTAGGGTCTCTGATATCTGCTCTTGTTAATCTCTGTAATGGTTTTGCTATTAGGGAAAATCCACTGATCCATTGTCTACAGTAACCTACCATTCCCAGAAACATTCTTACTTGCCTTTGAGGTTTTGGTGGCTGCATTCCTTGTATCAATTTGATTCTTTCTGCAGTGACTTGTCTGATTCCTTTAGCAATCTTATGACCTAAGTATTGCACTTCTTTATGACAAAATTGTAATTTTGATGGAGACACTTTATGTCCCTCCTCTGCCAAATGATTCTACAATGCAACGGTATCTGTCATACATGCATCTTTTGTCCTCGATGCCACTAGGAGATCGTCAATGCACTGAACCAATACAGACTCTCCAGGCATGCTCAAACTTTCTAGTGATTTCTCTAACAACTGATTAAAGATAGATGGACTTTCACTATACCCCTGAGGAATTCGGCACAATGCCAAAATGCGATTTCCAAACCGGAATGCAAATATTGGCTGGCTTTCTGGGTGCAATGGAACAGTAAAGAACGCATTACACAGATCAATCACAGTGTACCATTCTGCATCATGGGGAATTTGATTTAAAATCACTGCTGGATTTGGTACAATTGGGCAACATGGGACAGCTATTTTATTAACCTTTCTAAGGTCTTGTACAATCCTAAATGTTCCGTTTGGCTTTTTCAATCCCATTATCGGTGAATTATAAGGACTACTTTCTATTTCC